>NC_059433.1:73494747-73527247 GCF_021028975.2 Sphaerodactylus townsendi
CTGAGAGAGCTCTGAGAAGCTGTGACTAGCCCAAGGTGACCCAGCTGGCATGTGTGGGAGTGTACAGGCTAATCTGAATTCCCCAGATAAGCCTCCACAGCTCAGGCGGCAGAGCTGGGAATCAAACCCGGTTCCTCCAGATTAGATACACGAGCTCTTAACCTCCTACGCCACTGCTGCTAACATTTTGTAATATTATTTATGTAAGTGCTGTTGAGTTACAATAGACTTATTGCATCCTCATTTGGGGGGTTTCAAGGCACTTAAGAAGCAAAAGTGGTTTGCCATCGTCTTCCTCTTCAGAGTCTTCCTCGGTGGTCTCCCATCCAAGTACCAGCCCTGCTCAGCTTCCCAGATCTAATGTGACTGGCCACACCATTCAACCTTCCCTCCTTTAAATATGACCACAGATGTGAATGTTCCAATTCAGGTCCGTTTTCGTTTGGTCTTTGATGAATTATTATGCGATTGTATATTTGTAGCGTTGATCACGATGAATGAGATCGCCTCAAGCCATATCTTGTTTAAACGTCCCGAAAAGCTTCTCGTTTCCCCCTCTGAGTGATTTCACTTCCTTTTCAGAAAGAAAAAGAAGAAGATAATATCTTTATACTGTTAGCCATGCATGCTTGCACCATGAGGGAGAAGGCAGCGAAACAGCTGAGACAAGAGAGGGAAAGAGAAATAAAGCACGACTTTCACTGGCAGCCATTTGAGCTCCTCCTCCTTCTGATCTACTGTATACTTTATGACTCAGTACCAACTTATCTTTAAAATGTTCCCTTCCAAAGGGATTTAAAAACACCATTTTCACGTCGCATGGATAGGTTTCATTCTATGCTTGTTCTGGAGTTGCTGGCCCACAGTGGCAACTGGTAGGAGGTTTAGAAGGCACAGACATCCAATAGGCATTGCTGTAATGCTATGATGTCACTTCAGCATGAACCCGGAAGTGATGTCATCACATCGGCACACTGCTCGAGGATTCCCCCCCCCCAAATTCCATTCCTCTGACTTTTCTTCCATTACTCCAGGGGTTTTCAAACTATGGCCCTCCAGATATTCATGGACTACAATTCCCATCAGCTCTATCAATTGCAGGGCCATAGTTTGGAGAACTATAAAGTGATGCACATAGGGGCAAAAAATCCAAACTTCACATACACGCTACAGGGGTCAGTGCTATCAGTCACAGACCAGGAAAGGGATTTGGGCGTCTTAGTTGATAGTTCCATGGAAATGTCAACTCAATGCATGGCAGCTGTGAAAAAGGCAAACTCTATGCTGGGGATAATTAGAAAAGGAATTGATAATAAGACTGCAAAGATTGTCATGCCCTTATATAAAGCAGTGGTGCGACCGCACTTGGAGGTACTTAAGTGTTCAGTTCTGAGTAAGCCACATCTTTCAAAAAAAGGATATTGAAGGGAGGAGTAGGAAAAAAAAGAAGTGGGTAAGAGAAGGGAGACTAAGGAAGGATGGATTGAGGGGACTGGAGCACCTTCCTTAAGTGAGGAGAAGGCTGCCGAAGCGTTTGGGGCTCTTTAGTTCTGGAGAGGAAGGCGTCTGAGGGGGGATATGATTGAAGTCTATAAAATTATGCATGGGGTGGAAAATGTTGACAGAGAGAAAAATTTCTCTCTTTCTCACAATACTAGAACCAGGGGGCATTCACTGAAAATGCTGGGGGGGGAAATTGGGACTAATAAAAGGAAACACTTCTTCAAGCATACGTGTGATTGGTGTTTGGAATATGCTGCCACAGGAGGTGGTGATGGCCACTAACCTGGATAGCTTTAAAAGGGGCTTGGACAGATTTATGGAGGAGAAGTCGATCTATGGCTACCAATCTTGATCCTCCTTGATCTGAGATAGCAAATGCCTTAGCAGACCAGGTGCTCAGGAGCAGCAGCAGCAGCAGCAGAAGGCCATTGCTTTCACCTCCTGCATGTGAGCTCCCAAAGGCACCTGGTGGGCCACTGCGAGTAGCAGAGTGCTGGACTAGATGGACTCTGGTCTGATCCAGCAGGCTAGTTCTTATGTTCTTAGGTTCTTAACTCTATTGAGTATCAGCAGTACCACCTCCAGGGTGGGAAATTCCTGGGGGGTTAGGGGTGGATCCTGGGGAAGGCAGGGTTTGGGGAAGGGAAGAACCTCAGCAGGATACAATGTCATAGACATCCCATCCAAAACATTAATTTTCTCCAGGGGAACTGATATCTACAATCTGGGGAGCCATGGTAATTATGGGAGCTCTCCAGGCCTGACCTGGAGGTTGGCAATCTTAGGTGGCAATCAGCCAGGGCTCTTGTAGAGGGGGACTTGGCAGCGCTGGCTCCTTGATATTCAATGGTCCACATTCAGTGCTCCCAGAGAAGCATTTCCATCACAGCTTCTTACCCTTGAAATATAACCTGATGATGAAGAAGAAGAGTATGGATTTATATCCCCCTTTTCTCTCCTGCAGGAGACTCAAAGGGGCTTACAATCTCCTTGCCCTTTCCCCCTCACAACAAACACCCTGTGAGGTAGGTGGGGCTGAGAGAGCTTAGAGAAGCTGTGACTAGCCCAAGGTCACCCAGCTGGCGTGTGTGGGAGTGCACAGGCTAATCTGAATTCCCCAGATAAGCCTCCACAGTTCAGGCGGCAGAGCTGGGAATCAAACCCGGTTCCTCCAGATTAGATACACGAGCTCTTAACCTCCTATGACACTGCTGCTCCAACTAACATTTAGGTTGTTTCCGCATGGTCAAAATATCCTAGACCTAGATTGAGCAAGGAAATTATCCCTGTGCAGCCAAGATGTTTGCATGGTTCCCGGTCCTAAAGTGGGTTTGCCTTGCAATATTCCCCTCATCCCAGGGTATTAAAAAAACCACAAAATTGGTGGTTCTTTTCAAAAATCCCGGAGTGAGCCTGCTAGAGCCTTTCACCATGCAAATACCAATTGGGAGCAGGACCAGTTTATTTTTCCCGCCCAGCACCTGATCTCCCTGCCTGACGTTCATTCAAGCTGCCGCTCAAAAACAACAGCTAATCAGAACTCTGGGACACTGGGGCATGCTCAGATAGACTTGCAGCTTGCAGTTGTCACTCAAAAACAACAGAGAATCAAAAACCGGGACACCAAGCATGCTCAGATATGCTTGCAATGTAAATACAGAAGTGCCCATGCAAAAGAAATTGGAGTATTTCCTCCCAGTCTTCACTGGATTCCTTCACAAAACAGGTAGCCATGCAAACAGAAAACCCAGGAGTCAACAGACCTGGATTGTAAGGAACCGGTGCTACACAGGTATTGTAAAGGTTTCAATGGTGTCGATGGTAAAGTAACCTTGAGTGCATTCCACAGCCCGGGCGATGGGCCAGCTTCAACTGCGGAGACTTTATCTCTGCGCGGGAGATGAGGTCTCCGTTCCCATGGGAAGCCGGGAGGGGGATGGGATGGATAGAGTTATAACCTGTGCTTCTGGCGGGAAGTGTCATTCCTGCCACTGCGTGTACTTGAGCTTTCTAAGATGTCTGAATAAACGGTCTTTTTTCACCAAAGAGCCTTTTATTTCTGCTTCCCATGGGGTTCCTTTGCTACTGTGGCAGGAATCCTAATCTACCTATATTCCTAAAGTAGTGGAGACCTCTGCGTGTCTCGGCATGGAGAGGTTGAATGTTGCTGCGTAGCTCCCCAAAGAGGGCTCCGACCTTTCCCTTCTGGATCTGGAGGAGCTTCGGCGGGTGAACGGGTCTCGGCTGGTGACTCCTTTCCGCCCTCATACCAGCACGAGTCTTCCTTTACTCATGGAACGAGGGACGTGACGGTCGGCTCATGGGGACTTACATGAGTCAGCTTTGGGGCGCTTGCTCCAGCGGATCGAAATGTGGATCGGATCTCTACCCGCTTTCGCGGGTGGGATTACAAACCTCAGATGCAACTCTGTCAAGTGGAGGAGACGGGCTTTGACGCACCTTTCATGCTGCAAACTCCAGGAGTCCATTGAACGATCTCTGGACTCCCGTATTTTAAGATGCTCTCAAAGAACCACCAGTGGCATTGCAGCATCGGGGCCCGCATCTCAAGGACACTGGGACTAAACCTGGGATTGGGAGGGGTATCCGTGACTGGCCTTCCAATCGGACCCCCCTGATCCCGGGCTAGCGGCCGCACCTGTGCCCCTGGGAGCCACCGGTGGCTACGGTGTCTCCGGCGTCCCGCTTCCAGACGAACAAGAGTCCGGCGAAAGCCTGCACTCCTAAATGGATCTGTTCCTCCCATCTGAGAGAACTGAGGGGCAATAATTCGCGCAGATGCCCAAGAAGCATGGACCCAGAACGCCAGCTATGGGAGGAGGAACGGGTACAGTTGCAAGAGCGCCAAACTCTGCAGAGGGACCGGGAACAACAACGCAAAGTTCCGCAACCCCGAAATAATCACCGCGCTGCGATGCGCCTAAACGGGTACATAGCGCAGAATCTGTCAGTCCATGATAACCTGGAACACTCCAGACTGGATTTACAGTGGCAACGAAGCGCTTCAGGCCTTGGCGCACGCAAAGCGAGCTTCTACTGCAGCCAGCTAAACGGGACGAATCCGGGCCAAATTGGAACGGTAGAAAGCAGCTCTGCATGGCGCATCTGTGGGACGCATTTCGCTGACCTTGCGAGAGAGAGCTGGCTGCGTATTGGAGAGGGAACTGGAGGAGGCAGTAGACCAGGCTTCCAAGTTGGAGTCTATGCTGTTACTTCATTACTGCACGCCAGAGGAGCAACGCTGCTGGGTCCTGGCACTCCAAACGCTTCAGCTGCACTGGCATTGATAATTTCCCCGATTCCGCCTCTGTGCAACCGGGCTGCCCACTTCAACCTGCCTAACCCGTGCAACCACGCAGTCAGCCAAGAGCCGCGGGAGGTTGCTACTATAGGGGCCCCTTATACCTGCCCGCTTTGATGGGACTGCTTCCAAACTTCCCTACTTCATTTTGGTAACCTGATACCTACATGGAGGACTACTACGATTTTATACCCGGTCTGAGCGCCAAAAAATACGGGACATCGGCTCAGTCCTGGATGGGGCAGCAGCCGATTGGTTCGTGACCCTTTTGGATTTGGTAAGATGTGAAGACTCCCGCACGGGGTGCCCGTGATTCCTCTGCTTTCCAGAGCTGGGCTTCTAAGATCCGGGCGCCGAAAATGAAGCTTATCCGTGACCATCAAAAAATCCATCCAGCAGGGCAACCGACCGCTTGCAGAATTTGCCCGCACTTCGTGCGGCATGGGCCGTCTTCGACTCCCTCCTGAGTGGGCTCCTGAACGCATGAAATGCTAATAATTCTCGGATGCTGCTGACGGCAAGCCGCGTGAAACGTAGTTTTTAATCTCGGCTTCCTCGTGACTATCGCTGATTGGATCCAGTTGGGATCCCAGGTGGGCGCCCCTCACGGAATACGCTCGTTGCCGGAGGCTGCCTCCACGCCCTGAAGCCTGCCACTGCGCTTCACTAAGACAAGCCCAGCCGCTTCCACCGAAGTCCACCTCTGATACCACCGCCGACCGACTGCCATTGTGTCTGTACCATGGAGGACCAGGTCATCTAGCCGCCAACTGGGTCCGGCGAAACAAAAAAAAAACCAACCTTCCAGCTAATGCCAGCACTCGGCCTGCTGGGTTGACTCACGCAAGTCGGGGCCGCCTCGGGACGGGTTCCTCTAAGGCGGCCAATTTGGTTGGGCTTTACCTAGAGGAGGAGGGAAGCAGCTGCTCTGCCTTTCTTCAGCCCCCCCATGGATATGGGTCCGACTCCTGACGCTGCGGAGTGAAGGCAGCGCACTCCATTACTGTCCAAGCGCTTCTGGCCAACCCTGGCCTAAACATAATCTGCATTATAGCCTCGGCCCTTGTGGATTCTGGCTGCTCCCATTGCTTAATGCGGCCCCAGGTGGCAGAGGAGTCAGGTCTGGACCAAATTCTGGCTAAGCTCTCCATACCATTCACCCAAATGGACGGTAGCCCCCTCGGGAACGGTTGGACCGGCCTAGTCTAAAATACAACCGGTTCTCCTCCGCTATACTGTAATTCATTGGGAGAAAATTAGTTTTATTTTACCAGTGGCCAAAGACTCCATAGCCTTTGGGTATGCCATGGTTATTGCTAGCATGAACCAAAGTTCATTTGGAAAGAACGGATCTTAGAATTCACTGACCCTCCCCAAGGTGAACATGCATGAATTGGGGGAAAACCTTAACTTCCTCCTGACACACCCTCCCTGGCTTCTGATCAGCGATTGCTCCCGATTCTATTGCCATATAATCCCACCGCTGCATCAAGATCTAGAGCCAGAGTCTTTTCAGGGAGTAAGAATGCCATCAGTTGCCACCCCATAGAGACACTGACTGCAAAATTGTTATACAAACCAGGGGCTAACTGCCCAGAATCTACCGTGATGAGTCCCAATGAGGAGCAGAAGGAACTTCAGGCCTTCTTGGACAAGAACCCCGCCTCGCTGGTTCATAATGGGCGGGCTACCAAACAATAACACGCTTCGTTCTGCCGTTTAGTTTCCAAAAAAAGAGTGGTCTTTACGGCTTCTTGTACAGATTATCAATGAGGTCTCAATGCAGTCCTGTCCAATAAATATCCTTTGCCTTTGATCAAGGACCTTTTAGATGCACTGGGCAAGGGGCGCATTTTTACTAAATTGGACTTGAGAGAAGCTTTCTACTACAGTGGTCATCAGGAATTGCTGAAGGCTTTGATAGAACACTTGATCAAGTGCTTTTAACACAAAGTTTGGACAGTTTGAATACTTGATAATGCCATTCGAAGTTAAGTGGGGCCCCCGGCTTTGTATGGCCCTTTAATCAACTAAGTTCTCCCAATGATTTATTGTACAAGGAGTTGTGGTAGTAATACTCTTAGATGACGCTTTGTCTTATTCACAAAACCATAGAAGAGGCATGAAAACATTGGTCTGGGAGGCCATTGAACCGCTTTGCCTCGACAACTCTCTCTTTGCCAAACTCTCCAAATGCTGTTTCTCACTCAGACCTCCATTGACTATTTGGGTTAATGGATCCCGCCCGCAGGGCTTCGAAAAATGGATCCTGTTAAAATTGATGCAGTCCCTCTGAAATGGCTCTGCCAGCCCTCTACCAACCGCAAGTAAAGAAGAACTCCAATCTTTCTTTGGTTTTGGCTAATTTCTATCGTGGTAACTTTTATACCCCTAATTCGCCGTTGAACTTCGACTCTCCTCTCTGCTCAGGTGACCTCTTACTTTATCTGCACTAAGGGTAAAGATCCACTGTCCGTCAAGCCCGCCCCCCTTTCCTGGTCTGAAGAGTGCTGTACCAGCCTTCAACTCTTTAAAGTCTGCTTTTACCACCAACCTATCCTAAAGCACCTCTTGACCCAGATCTCCCGCTTGTGGTTCAGCCGTAGGGATGCCCCGGACAAAGCTAACTTGGGGCAGCCCTGTTGCAGAAAAAAAATACAAGATGGTAGGCTGGTTCCAGGTAGGCTTATTTATCTAAGAAATTCTCTGGTGCTGAACTCAACTGGACTGTAGGGGATAAAGAGACTGCGCCATCAAAGTAGCACTCTCCACTTGGCGCCACTCGGGCTGGAGGGTTACTAAACACCCCTTTCTAGGGTTCTGGTCGGATCACAAAAACCTGGCACGCTCTTTCCACCCTCAAGATGTCCGCAAAACAACTCCCGCTTTGGGCCGATTTCTATTTCTCTTTTCTTCTTTACAGTCCATTCATTTTTCCCTGGGAAAACTAATAAAACTGGCTGGATCGCTTTCCGCGCTCTTCTTCGCCCGGGAGTAGGGGGGTGGAGCTGCCTTCACGGTGACATTCCCACGCACGACTGCTCTCCCCTTTCCCCTTCCCAGTTGGGGCTGGCTGTCACCCGATCTCGTAAGCAAACGCCGCCCATTCCACTCCTCCCTCTTCACCGCCTATCTCCTAGTCTCTCGCCTCTCTCCTTTCCTACCGGACCTCGAGGAGGCGTGGGCTGCAAGAGCTTCCAGCTGGGATGCGAAAGTGGACTCCACCGCGCTTGGAGAATGGCCATGAGGGGAGGTTGGCACGCGCCTCCTCCGCAAGCAGGTTCTTTTTGAAGCCTGCCACGTATGCCCGGCTCGGGCTGGACATTTTGGCTTCTTCTGAAAACTCCTGCATTTGGGTCTGGCAATTCGCCAGTTCTGTGGCGCTGCAAATGCTAAGCGACATTGAGGCGTGATATTAAAGGTTGCCTCGGTTTGTGCAGAGAGCCAAAACTATTCCGGAAAGCCCCATGGGCTGTTGAAACTTCCCGGTGGCCTCCTCACTCTGGGAAGTCATCTCCATGGATTTTATTACAGACGGTTGCCCGAAAAGTCATGGGCATATGCAACACGGTGTTGTGGGTGGTGGACTTATTTTCTAAACAAGTTTCCATTTTATTCCATGTACTTCCCATCCTCCTCCGCTTCTCTAAGTTGGTAATGGGCTGTTCATTCCAGCATGTTTACATTGCCTACATTCCGCCTCATTAAGGTGGTCTCCGACCGCGGCCCCCAATCTATTCATTCTCTAGAAGTTCTGGACAGGCGCTTTTTGGGGTTGTTGGGGGCCGCCCCGGCGTCACTCCTACCACGCTTCAAAGTGACGTGTGAGTCGGAGAGAACTATACCGAGAACCCTAGAGCAGTATTTACGTTTGCAGCTATACCCAACTACTCACCAAGATAATTGGTGCGAAGTGTTTCCATTCCGCTTTGGCGGAGTATCTTTATAACAATGCGGTTCATAGCAGTACAAAGAAAAACCCCTTTGAAATTGTGTCTGGTCGCCTCCTTCCCATTGCTAAGTTGCAGCAACTCACCTCGCTGTACAGCTTTTGATCTCTCCCGAAGTTTCAACAATGGATTTCATCCCTAGCCGAGGGTGGAAATTGGTCCAGACTCTTTACAACAGGCTAAGAACTCCTAAAAGCTGCAAGCTGGATAAGCAATCACTCGGATTTCCCTCATGCGTGTGGGCTGCTTTTGGGTGTATTTGTTCCTACCAAAAAAATCTCCTAGAGACGTGGTGGCAAATTCTTTCCAAACTCGCAAAAGATCTTGGGACCTTTTCAGGATTACTAAAGTGGATTAATGATGTCAATGTCTGATTGGATTTGCCTCAACTCTCTAGTAGTAACATTCATCCTGTCTCCATTCCAGTTTGTTTCAAGTTGAGGCTCCCGCTTGCCTGGACAAGTCCAATGGCACCACTCCGGCCGGAGAGACCCCCACCGATTTCATTCATTAATATTGATGGGCCACAAGCACTACTTAAATTGACGCTTCTATCCTGACTCTCAGCTTTAATCAGCAAAACGCTTTGCAATATTTGTGGTGGTTCTTGGGTGGGATATTCCTCTGGGTATAATCAATGGGTTTATTCCGAAAATATTGACGCTTCCACCCTTTTATTACTTCTTGCTTTCCCACCGCTACTTTCCAGACATAAAACCTGAAGAGGGGTCTTCTTTAAGGGAGGCAGAGTGTAAAGGTTTCCCAGCCATGGTGTCGATGGTAAAGCAACTCCTTGGAGTGCATTCCATACAGCCTCGAAGGTATGTGGGACACAGCCTCAACTGGGCGTGGAGACTTTATCTCTGCGCTGGAGATGAGGTCTGCTTGCCTCATGGGAAGCCGTGGGAGGGGATGGGATGGATAGAGTTATAACCTGTGCTTCTGGCGGGAAGTGTCATTCCTGCCACTGCGTGTACTTGAGCTTTCTAAGATGTCTGAATAAACGGTCTTTTTTCACCAAAGAGCCTTTTATTTCTGCTTCTATGGAATTCCTTACAGGTATAATATTCTGCCATGGAGAAACGACCTTAAGAGGGTTTATTCACACAATGCAAAGTCCGTGTCCCCCACTTGGATTTTTTACAGACTTGTCTTGGAGTTCTCACTTCTTTTTTTAAACCTCCAGAACTGAGAACTTCCTATGACCTCTAGGTACCAATGCAAACATTTCTAAAACTGGAAAGAGAAGCTCAGCATTAAATGCACTATGTCATTTCCTGGTCACCTGGCAGGATTTTCCTGAAAACGATCTAAGGATAGCCAAGATAGAACTGTGTGTCGTTGCTGGGCCTGGTTGGTCTCTAAGCTGTGGAAAATCAGCTTCCCTGTCCAAAAAAAGAGCTCTTAATTTTTAGAAAATGAAAGTGTGGGTGAGGCCGGTTCCTCTCAGCCTGTTTGTGCTTAACTAAAACAATATTCAAAAACATAGCAGCTGGGTTTTTTTTAACGGAAAGCCTTTGAAACCTCTTTCCTGTGTTGTCTGATGCATCTTTGTACTTCCGAACCACAGAAATGTGCCTACATATTCTTCTTTTTCAGCCTTTGGGTTTGAAATCTATTTGTCAACGTAATAGGCTTTGCAGAGGTGGGAATCTGGGAGAAGAAAAAGTACACAGCATTCCTCCCAAATGAGTAGGTGGGATCATCCATCTCAAGGGATTCCAGCAGCCTCCATAATCATCTGTCAACCTGTGCTGCTGCTTGCCAATATTTAGCTGGTCAAAAGGCGGAAGCAGGTTGGGCAGAAGACTTGTGCACCCTGCATTATGACATCACTTCCGGGTTGATGTGAAAGTGGCGGCATCATGCTGGAAGTAGGGGTGGGTAGCGTGGTGGCCAAATTTGCGGATGATACCAAATGAGGTAGGGCAGTGGTGGGATCCAAAAATTTTAGTAACAGGTTTCCAGGGTGGTGGGATTCAAACAGTGACATAGCGCCAAAGGGGTTGGGTGGGGCATGATGGGGGCGTGGCCAGGCATTCCGGGGGCGGGGCATTAATAATTTCTCTGTTACTGTAAAAAACTTACTGTAAAAAAAGTTCCTAGTTTCCAGCTGGTATCTTTCTGTCCATAATTTAAACTCCTTATAGCAAGTCCTATCGTCTACTGCCAACAGAAACAACTACTCCTCTAATTGACTGCCTGTCAAATACTTAATACTTTCAAATAATTTTGTTTCTAGAAATGAAAAGAAGGATACTTTCCTTAAACAAGGAACTTTACCATATTACTAAAACATATTTTTAAAACAGCCCAACAGGGAGAATTATCCCGTTTTCGACCTTCGCTAACCAGCCACATAGGAAACAACAGGACTTGATGATTTTTGGACCTAATGGAATTTTTAACAGAAAAGCAGACCCAATTAGTAACCTACTCTCGGCACACACAAATAATTAGTAACCCACTCTCGGGAACTGGTGAGAACCTGCTGGATCCCACCTCTGAGGTAGGGTGGTGAGAACTGCAAAGGATTGCGGAGAGCTCCAAGCGGATCTTGATAAATTAGGTGAGTGGCTAAGAAATGGCAAATGCAGTTCAATGTAGCAAAATGTAAAGTGATGCACATAGGGGCAAAAAATCCAAACTTCACATATACGCTACAAGGATCAGTGCTGTTAGACACAGACCAGGAAAGGGATTTGGGCGTCTTAGTTGATAGTTCCATGGGAATGTCAACTCAATGCACGGCAGCTGTGAAAAAGGCAAACTCTATGCTGGGGATATTTAGGAAAGGAATTGATAATAACACTGCAAAGATTGTCACGCCCTTATATAAAGCAGTGGTGCGACCGCACTTGGAGTACTCTGTTCAGTTCTGGTTGTCACATCTCAAAAAGGATATCGAAGAGATAGAAAAAGTTTTGGCTGGCAACGCTTGTGATCTACTCACACTGTGGGAACGCAAAATGCCAAAACGGATCTTTGAATAATATCATGAAAATGTTATATTTATGCTGTGCGGAGTCCAGCATTGATTTACTTGCTGTTTCACGTCCACATGGTTACAATTCTCCCGCAAACAGTCGCGCCGTGGCACCAGCTTCTTGGTTATATAACATGCTGGGGTTGCGATCATGGTTTTGGGTCCTGGTGCACATTCCTGATTGCTCTGCTTCCTGGAAAGAACACGTTCTTTTCCTGAACATTCCAGATTGAGAACATTCTCTGGAACTTTTTGGACAGCTGTCGAAGGCCCTGTGCCAGCCAGCTGGGAGAGAATAGTTTTTTGGGCTTGTCAGCAGATCTTCCCTCCGCAGCAACCAGATATGCAATACCCCTCCCTGTACGATGAATATTTCTGCACAACAGGGACTTTCCAGCAGGTAAATCATATTTTACCTGGGCTTGACAACTTGCATGACAGCACCTGCTAGAATCCTGTGTTCTACAGAAGTTGTCTTTTCCTTCTCATCTGGTCACCTTACTTCCCTCGAGTTCTCAAAAGCTATATTATATAGCGGAGGGGCTGCAGCTCGGTTGAGGAACATCTGGGGCTTTTAGCTCTGTTGAACAACATCTGCCTTGCAATGTAGAGCAGGGGTCTTCAAACTATGGCCCTCCAGATGTTCATAGACTACAATTCCCATGAGCCCTACCACTTGGCCATGCTGGCAGGGGCTGATGGGAATTGTAGTCCATGAACATCTGGAGGGCCATAGTTTGAAGACCCCTGATGTAGAGGAGGAGAAGTCGATTTATGGCTACCAATCTTGATCCTCTTTGATCTGAGATTGCAAATGCCTTAGCAGACCATGTGCTCGGGAGCAAAAGCCGCAGCAGCAGCAGAAGGCCATTGCTTTCACATCCTGCATGTGAGCTCCCAAAGGCACCTCGTGGGCCACTGCGAGTAGCAGAGAGCTGGACTAGATGGACTCTGGTCTGATCCAGCTGGCTTGTTCTTATGTTCTTATGTTCCCAGGACCAGTTCCGGGCCGGGCGGGTTGATGTGAAAGACCTTTGCCCTGGGGAGATCTTGCTAGTCAGAGTGTTCACTTCGGCCCCTTCCTCACATGCAGAATAATGCACTTTCAATCCATTTTCACAACTGTTTGCAAGTGGGTTTTGCTATTTCACACAGCTGCAAAGTGCATTGGAAGTGGATTGAAAGTGCATTATTCTGCATGTGCGGAAGGGGCCTATGATAGGCTAATTGTGTGATTTGGCATAAAGCAGTTTCACGGGTGTCTAAAGAAATAAGCTCTTAGGACCGTGGTTCGCTGATAGAACGTTGGCTCTCCCTGCAAATGGTGCTGGGTTCAACTCGCTGCATCCCCAGTTAAAAGAATCAGGAAGGAGGCGATGGGAAGGAGACTCTGCCTAGATTAGAACCTGAAAAACTGCTGCCTATCACAACACTGACTTTGATAGCCCCAAGGTCTAATTTGGTCTAATGCAGTTGTATGTGACTCATGTGCGGGTGCTCCAGCATGGTGTAGTGGTTAAGAGTGGTGGACTCTAATCTGCAGAACCGGGTTTGATTCCCTGCTACTCCAAATGAGCGACGGACTCTTATCTGGTGAACGGGATTGGGTTTCCTGCTCCTTCACATGAAGCCTGCCGGGTGACCTTGGGCTAGTCACGGCTCTCTCAGGACTCTCTCAGTCCCACCTATCTCACCAGGTGTCTGTCGTGGGAAGAGGATGGGAAGGGATTTTTACGCTGCTTTGAGAAAGGCTGAGAAAAGCGAGATATGAATCCCAACTCCTCCTCTTCCTCAGATCTGAAAGCCAAGATTTCGTATCACTCTTTACTGCTGCCTGTAACGCTCAGTGAAATGACTCCCCCCACCCAAATTGGAATAACGCGTTGTTAGGCCAATATGCTGAAGGAGACACTCATATGACCTCTGGCTTGTGTTTGTCTGCCTGCCTGCAATCTTGGAGAAAAGTCATAA
Organism: Sphaerodactylus townsendi; assembly: GCF_021028975.2. Lineage (NCBI taxonomy): Eukaryota > Metazoa > Chordata > Lepidosauria > Squamata > Sphaerodactylidae > Sphaerodactylus > Sphaerodactylus townsendi. Next base: position 73,508,480 of record NC_059433.1, read on the forward strand.
GACAATTTGTTAACTGAGAAGAAGAGTTGGATTTATATCCCCGCTTTCTCTCCTGCAGGAGACTCAAAGGGGCTTATAATCTCCTTGCCCTTCCCCCCTCACAACAAACACCCTGTGAGGTAGGTGGGGCTGAGAGAGCTCCAAGAAGCTGTGACTAGCCCAAGGTCACCCAGCTGGCATATGTGGGAGTGTACAGGCTAATCTGAATTCCCCAGATAAGCTCCACAGCTCAGGCGGCAGATCGGGGAATCAAACCCGGGTACTCCAGATTAGATACACGAGCTCTTAACGTCCTACGCCACTGAGCAAAAACTTACTTGGTAAAAATCATTTCCTGCAAGGGGGTGGGAGGCGGTTCAGATTTACTCATGCTTCTCATGTTGAGTTAGTGCTGTGTAGTGGTTAGTGCAGTGGACTTGGATATGGGAGACTCCAGTTCGAATCCCATTGTGGCTATTGAAATGCGCCAGGTGACGTTGGGTCAGTCACAAACTCTCAGTCTAACCTACCTTACAGGGTTGTGACGTGACTGTCAGGGGTTACATATTGTGGAGATGAAATCGCCATTGTGTGGTGTCAGAGGTCAAGCAATGTTCCAGGTTGTGGAAATGGGATTGTCAAAGCCTAGAGTTGCCAACCTCCAGGAGGCAGCTGGAGATCTGGAATCACAACTGGTCTCCAGATTAGGTATATCACTTATTTCTTTATTCATAACATTTATTCCATTTTTACCCCCTTTTTTGGTTTTGGCAAATCCAAAACCTCACTGAGTGATCTTGGGGCAGTCACAGAGAGTGTAACCTACCTCAGAGGGTTGTAGCGAGGATAAAATGGAGGAGAGGAAATTGATGCTTTAGGCCCCTTCCGCACACACAAAATAATGCGTTTTCAAACCACTTTCACAACTGTTTGCAAGTGGATTTTGCCATTCCGCACAGTTTCAAAGAGCACTGAAAGCAGTTTGAAAGTGCATTATTCTGCATGTGCGGAATGAGCCTTAGTTAGGACTTCATAGGGGGAAAATATGAAATCAAGTAAATAAATAAATCAACTTGACAAATCTAATGCTTTTTTTAAAAAAAACCCCTCCTTTTTTGTTTTTGCTAAACTTGACAACATCCACACTTGGAAACTTGAAATCAAAATGGAATATAGAGAAAGTGCTTTTTTTTTTAAAAAAAAAAGCGAAAATGCAAGCAAGGAAAAATGTTCTTGAGAGTTCAAAACTGGCACCTGTGGGACGTATCACTCGCAGAGAAAGTTGAAAATAATGCCACCTCCGTAGGAACATCACAGCGGAGCTATTTCAGTTCCAACCGCATCAGACGTGCTGTTCGATTCATGTCAAGCAGAGGCGATGTTGTCAGGTTCACCTCAGGTCTTTGGGGGCCTATTTCTTGTCTTGTTTACAGAAGAGGCTACTTCACAGGAATCTCAGTGAGGTGCAGGTGGGAGGGGGGCGGCCCTTCCGAAGAACTGCTTTGCCTGCAGCAAAATTGCACACTGCCGAGCAGCTCCGGTGGCCGGTGGGCAGCGGCACAATCAGAGGTGGGATCCAGCAGGTTCTCACAGGTTCCCGAGAGTAGGTTACTAATTATTTGTGTGTGCCGAGAGGGGGTTACTAATTGGTGATTTGCCACGTGATTTTTGTCTTAGTTATGCCCCTCCTCCGCTCCTCAGCAGTAGCGCGCAGAACTGGAAGCAGTCTAGCAGGAGGTGCACTGGTGTGCATGGCAGCCTGCGCCTGCGTGCATTCGTTTCCCGCCCAAGGACCGGCGCAGTGGCTGCGTCCTTGCCACAGCCCCGCCCAGCAATGCCTCACCCCCGGAATGCCCGGCCACGCCCCCGTTGTGCCCCGCCCAGCCCCATTGGTGCTACGCCACTGTTTGAATCCCACCACCATGGGAACCTGATACTAAATATTTTGGATCCCACCACTGGGCACAAGTTTGGCCAGAGAAGAGGACCAAAATCCTGTGAGATCAACCCATTCCATCGGTCCTGTCCTTGCTTCATTCACACACACACTTGTGAAAATAATTGGACCAGATTATAGGGAAAGTGGGTGCTCGTGTAAAGTCTTGCGATGTCAAAGGCCAAGCAATGTTCAGTGTCGTGAGAATGGGCTCACCAAGGCTTAGCGTGGCCATCTTCCAGGTGGCAACTGGATAGCTCCTGGATTTACAACTGATCTCTAGACTGTGTGTGTGTAAAGTGCTGTAAGTTGCGGTAAAAGTATGGCAGCTCTGTAGGGTTTTCACAGCAAGGGACTTACTGAGCTGGTTTGCCGTTGTCTTCCTCTGCATAGAATCTGGTAATCTTTGGTGGTCTCCCATCTGAATTCCACTGAGTGCCAGCGTGGTATAGTGGTTAATAGCAGGTGCACTCTAATCTAGAGAGCCGGGTTTGATTCCCCGCTCTGCCACTTGAGCTGTGGAGGCTTATCTGGTGAACCAGATTAGCTTGTACACTCCAACACATGCCAGCTGGGGTGACCTTGGGCTAGCCACAGTTCTTCGGAGCTCTCTCAGCCCCACCCACCTCACAAGGTGTTTGATGTGTGTGTGGGGGGGGGGAGGGAAAGGAGTTTGTCAGCCCCTTTGAGTCTCCTTACAGGAGAGAAAGAGGGGATATAAATCCAAAACCTTCTTCTTCTTCTCCAGATGAACTATTTTCTGTTGTCTGGAGATCAGTTGTAATAGCAGCAGTGGCGTACCAGGGGTAATTGGTGCCCGGAGACAAATTGTCTCCAGGATGCCCCCCAGGCTCTGCCGCCCACCACCCCAGCTCCGCCCCCTGATGCCCCCAGGCTCCACCCCCACTCCTCGACCCGCCCATGTCACCATGGACATGGACATGGGCAAGGTCTAGGGTGTTTGGAGTCAGCAGGAAGTCCTGCTGCCTCGTCATTTTTGCGTGCCTCAGATGGGGTCAAGGCGTGCGAAAATGACAAGACAGCATGACTTTCTGGTCACGTGGGGGGCCGATTTGGCACCTATCACGTGACCAGAAGAGTGGCACCCGGGGACAAAGGGTACCCCTTGTCCCTAGGCAGATACGCCACTGAATAGCAGGAGATTCCAGCCACCACCTGGAGACTGGCAACCCTAACTTTGTGACATAGATGTCTCCCTCCCCTCTCCAAGCTTCACCCTAAGATCTCCAGGAACTTTCCACCTCAGAGTTGGTAATCGTGTTGATAACGGATATGACCAACTGGCGTAAAACGATGTGGAAAGAACAAAACAAGATGCCTCAGTTAACCCCCTCAATCATAATCAGCGAAGCCACGGAAACCACCATCTCCTTCCTTTCTGACAGCAAAATACAAAAGCTGCACACGCACCAAGCAAAGGAACTCAACTCGCGCCAGGAATTGATTTAACTCAGGCCCGGTTTGCCCTGCAGGGCAGTTGGGAGCTGGATTATGATGATCTGTTTGGTAAACTTCCGTACATGAAATGTTTCCTTGGTACACAACAGCCCGTTCCAAGAAGACCACTTCTGAGAACCGGGATGTCTGTGATCTAATTGATTAAGGATAGGTTGGAGGGAGAAGATTCTGCCTGCCTGCATAAATGGGATAGAATCATAGAATCCCAGAGTTGGAAGAGACCACCGGGGCCATCAAGCCCAATCCCCTGCCATGCACGAACACACAGTCAAAGCACTCCCAACATATGTTCATCCAGCCTCTGTTTAAAAATCTCCAAAGAAAGATAATTATCTTCAGAACAATCTGTCAGTATACCCCCCACCCCCACCCCTCCAGTTGTTGCTCTGAGACAGTACCTTACGTCTTGATATAGTGTTCCTGTGTATTTGCAATTTTATATGCCATGAAAAGTTGAATTGTATTGAACTGAAATGATATAGTGTTCCTGGATGCCCACCAAATCTATCCATCTGTATTGCTTTACCCACTGCTCTACTGGGAGTTAGTGTCTTCGATCTTCACTAGAAATTTCTGGCTGCCACTCAAAATGGCCACACTTATCCATCTATAAAACCAGAGGTGGGATCCAGCAGTTTCTCACAGGTTCCCGAGAGTAGGTTGCTAATTATTTGTGTGTGCCGAGAGGGGGTTACTAATCGGTGATTTTGCCACGTGATTTTTGCCTTAGTTACGCCCCTCCTCTCAGCAGTAGCACACAGAACTTGAAGCAGTCTAGCAGGAGGTACACCGGTATGCGTGGCAGCCTGTGCCTGCGTGCATTCGTTTCCCGCCCAAGGACCGGCACACCCTAACCCTGTCGTGCCCCACCCATTGGCGCTACGCCACAGTTTGAATCCCACCACCATGGGAACCTGTTACTAAAATTTTGGGATCCCACCACTGCATAAAACTCTTTCTTTTGGAGATATGGTATCTTAGATTTACAGCAGCGTGTCTTGCGGCTACTCCAAATATCACCACGCTTTCACCAGTCTTGGCTGTTTGAAAATTAGAACCCTTCTTTCATAGTTACTGTCTGCTGATGGAAGCTGCAGTCCTTTGGATACTTAAAAGGGGCCCTCCTGCCTCTGTCTAGAAAATCACAGGATTCCTTTGATCCGAACAGGACTGCAGGCATTTCATCTTTGCCCTACCCTTCTCCACCATGATTACCCAGTGTGTTTTCCAGTTCCTTCACAAACTTTCCCTTCATGCAGGTAGCTGTTCATAAATGCCAGTCTGGCTCTTTTTGATTCTGTGACCCTACCAATTCCATTACTTTCTCGCCTGCTCCACATCTACTTTCCCAGCCTAGGAGCCTTTTGGAATTTTACCAACCCCACACGCCTGTCTGGTCCAGAGGTGCCAACCACCAGGGGTGGCTGGGGATCTCCTGGGATTACAGCTGATCCCCAGGCAAAAATGGCCACTTTGGAAGAGGGGTTCAAGGGCATTACACCCCATTGAAGCCCCTTCCCTTCCCAAACCCCGCCCTCTTCAGGACCCACCCCAAAATCTTCAGGAATGTCCCAACCCAGAGCTGGCCACCTGACTCTGGTCTATATTTTTGCCTCAACCCACAGCAGGGCCAGAATGAGAGGGAGCTGCGCCCGAGGCAAGCGTGCGCCCTGCGCCCCTGCCACACCCGGCCTGGAATGCCCCTGAACTGCCCTGGAATACCCCCGCCATGCCCCTGCCATGCCCCCACACCGGCTCGTGCCAGGTGCATTGCGCACCCCCCTCCCCCTTGGGACTTCGCCTCTGCCCCTCAGTAGTATACAGTAGTCAAGGTATAGGTGGAGCAAACTCGCGGCTTTCAGTTGTTCATGGACTACAAAGTTCTTGTCATCCCTGCCAGCATGGCCAATTGGCTATTCTGGCAGGGATGATGGGAACTGTAGTCCATAGCATCTGGAACTGTAGTCCATAGCATCATGCTGTAGTAGTCCATGTAGTCCATAGCATTCGTGGAACTGCGGCAGTCCATAGCACGATGGCCGGAAACTGCATGTTCCCGCATAGCACCATGCTGGTAAGGGGATGAAGCGTAACCTAGCCGGGGGATAACGCATCATGCTGCAGTAGTCCATGCGTCCATAGCATCATGCCGTAGTAGTCCATGTAGTCCATAGTATCATGATGATGAGACTGTAGTCCATGGCATCATGCTGTAGGGTGAGCCTGCTGAACCAGCAGGAGGCACTGGTAGTCTAGGAGCGCTAGGCATGCCGGTGTCGTGCTAAGTGGCTCTCCACGAGCTTAATATCATTCTTCAACCCCCGCTCCCCATGTAGTCACGGGTCATGAACTGTTCCTGACTCGCTGGTCACCAGGTAGTCCTACACAAAGCGACACAGCGCTCCTGCCCTCAGGTGAAGATTAGCTCCAGACATGGATGCTTCCTCCCGCATCGAAGCAGCCCGATGAGATCATGCATCACGCTGTGATGATCTCCCCGCTTCCCCGATCTCCCGACTCCACCTGCCCGGACTTCTTTGCACGCCTTTTGAAACCCTAATAAAAGGTGCTAAGGGCGAAAGACGGGTCAGAGCGCCAGGGATCACGGATCCCGCGCTTCCCAAGTTTAAGCTGGCTCTTCCACTTCGGTGATGAAATCTCCGCGTGTCGTCTCTTCCCTGGGACCTCGTGGGTACGACTACAAGCATAATGATGGGAACTGTAGTCCATAGCATCATGCTGGCAGGGGATGATGGGAACTGTAGTCCATAGCATCTGGAGGGCCGTGAGTTTGACACCTGTGGTTTAAGGGATACTATGACTCAGTGGCACCTGCTTTGCCTACAGAAGGTCCGTGGTTTAGTCCCTGACATCTCAGATTAGTAGTATGTGATGAGAAAAGACTCCAGTTGCTGCTCATCAAGGCAAAGATGTAGTGGTTAAGAGTGTGATGTAGTGGTTAAGAGTGGCGGACTCTAACTTGCAGAACTGGCTTTGATTTCCCACTAGTCCACATGAGCAGTGGACTCTTCTCTGGCGAACTGAGCTTGTTTCCCCACTCCTGCATATGAAGCCTGCTGGGTAACCTTGGACCGCTTACAGTTCTCTCAGAACTCTCTGAGCCCCACCTACCTGCCAAGGTGTCTGTCCTGGGAAGAGGAGAGAGAAGAAGTTTGTAAGCCACTTTGAGACTCCTGAAAAAATTAGAGGAAACGGGTTATCAGCCCACCAACTCTTCTTCTTGTAAATATTTTTTGAAATATTTTTATTGTATAGTTTGAAATAATCATTCTATTTAAGAGTCCTTCGACATATAACAAACAATACATTTTCCCCTTTTTTTTTCCCTCCCACCCTCCCCTAATATTGTGCTTTACTTTTCTTTAACCAAACAGCAGTAAGTTCATTCGTTGTTGTCTTCTTATCCATATGTCTTCTCTGACTCCCGTCTCCTTCATCCAATTCTCATAACTTGTCCATATCTTCATTATTTTATTCTGTTTTTCGTGCCATGTTTTATTCTTTGATAATATTTCAAAAATGTCTAATGTCACTTGTTCCCATATTCAGAAGCCCGAGGGCCAGGGTTCATTCATCAAAGCCTTACCAGCATGCCACCGGCCATGCTGGTAGGGGCTGATGGGAATTGTAGTTCCTGAACATCTGGAGAGCCGCAGGTTCCCTACCCCTGCCATATATATTCCAACTTCTTCTTGTAAATATTAACCAAGTTAGCTGCACCAATGGTCTGGCTTCATTTGAGGTAGCGTCACGTGTAAAGTTTCCAGCTAGAGGTTGCCTTGAAAGCCTGTGTAACAAAGCTGTCGAATGAGGATAAAACCACTGAACAGTTTAAACAGACTAAAGAACTATTACTGCACTGCAAGTGTTTTTAAAGATTTTAATGGCAAATACTCAGCAGAGAAAAGTCTCTCGCTGCTTTCACAAGTTGATGATCAGTTGCCTTTATCACACGAAACTCCTTGTTTCTGGTTTTGTTCATATTCTGCCACGTGTTCCCATCATTTGTGTGTCAAGGTGCCTTGAACAACCCTACGAGAAGTTGGCGGAGTCTCGATGGCGCTGCCGTCGCTGCTCTTTCCGTTCCTTCTCGCTTACAAGTTGTGTTTGGCTACATTAATACAAGCATTTTTGACAACATCTAGTGGTTGGAATCCTTCATCTCCAAGAGGTGCCTTCGGGTATTTGCTGCTAAGAATTCAGAGAAAGAAATTCCCGGCAAACTCATGTGTATTTGCATAACAATGTTCACAACAACCGGAGGCTGTAATTTAAAAACAACAACAAAACCCTCTCCTTCTGCCCTGTATCTTATCCTCCTCCGACGGCATGGGAAACGCTTTCCCTCTTTGTAACTCTGACACTTCGGTTCTGCTGATTAAAGCCTTCTGCTTCCTTTATTATACATTTTCACTGAGAAGTTAAAGATGTGCTAACTGGGAGGGCATTTCCCTGTAACATAAAACGGGTTCTGGGCTGTTTCAAAGGACCCGGTCTTTGACTATTGACCTTCGAAAGAGCGGAGTCCAAAGAAAGCCCATTTGCCTGTCTAGCAAACGAGCATTGGTGGGTTTTAATGAATTTATTGTCATTCAATTCAGCTTGCTAAATTGCATAATACAAGTATTTATGTCGATATTCCCTGTAATTAAATAAGCTCTGCTGTCTACTCATGCCCTGACCTGGACGGCCCAGGCGAGCCTCATCTTGTCAGACCTAGAAGCTAAGCAGGGTCAGTCCTGGTTAATCATGGGAAACCACCACGAAACTCCAGGGTTGCTACGCTAAGGCCACAACCACGCAGGCCAATAAACATGGGTGTAGGATGCTAAAAAAACCATTTTGGGGGACAGTTACTTCCCAGTATCAATCAACTCTCTAGATGCAACGTTAAAACTAACTCCCAGTGGAGTTCCGGATCGTTTTCAAGGTGTTGACCTTTAAGGCCTTACGCGGCATGGGGCCCTCATACCTACGGGACCGCATCACCCCTTATGTCCCACATAGGCCGCTGCGGTCGACCGGGCGCAGAACGCTGGTGATCCCGGGTTCAAGCGATGATGCTGGTTTGGACCTCGGCCAGGGCCTTATGGCTCTGGCCCTGCCTGGGTGGAATGCTCTACCTCCAGCTGTCCGGTCTCCAAGGGACCTTTTGGTGAATTCAAGAGGGCCTGGCAAGATGGAGCTATTCCACCGGCTTTTGGATAAATACCGCAGTTCCATCGCCTACATTGAAACTGGAACTAAGCTGCCTTTTCCATCTTGGTAGGGCCCTGATTCCATCCTGCCCTGCCTCCTCTCTTCTCCTTTGGCCTTTAGACCGGGCTTCAGGTGTGTGTTTCTTTTACACAACCTTTGTTGTTTAATCTGTATTTATTGTTTTAATTGCTGCTGAATTTTAATGAGTTAGATTTTATGTTATATTGATTTACTTTTCTGGAAATAGTCATGTTGTGAGCCTTTGATTCTTCGGGATGAGAGGCGGCCTATAAATTTAATTAATAAATACGCAAATACGCAAACGCGTTGCATCAACCGCTTTTATATGTGCATCACAAACAACAATAAAGTGCATAAATAGTGAAGTTCAGTGCAAAACACAACAAACGTCTCAATAATGAGAACAGTAAGCTTTGTCCCTTTGTGGATTATGGATACGAAGTTTCGTGACAATTAAAGATATTAGAGGACATTATTGAGACGTACTAAAGGCGTGATAAGTGAATGCTGCAATTGTAACCACCATAAGCTGCATTGCTGTAAGAATTGCACTGTTTGTTGTGTTTTGCATTGAACTTCACCATATATGCACTTTATCGTTGTTTGTGATGCACATATAAAAGCGGTTGATGCAACGCGTTTGTGTACTGTGGACAGTTACTTCCCACCGATGCGTAGCTATGCAGGCATGCACAAATGACCCCCCCCCACAGCCATGCTGACATCTCACAGTACAACTACCTGCACCTGTGTAGGTACGAAGATGTAAGCCCTGTGTTATTTCCCCCAAACCGGGTTTTTTTTTAAAGAATTGCTAAACAACCAATCCTTTTAAAAAATCCCAGGTTGCATCCACTTGTGAGTGAAGGGCTAAGCCAGAGGTGCTTTATTCACCTCCCTTTTCCTTTTTTTAAAAAAATTGTGGCTTACATCTGTGTAGCTACACAGGTGCAGATGGTCGAATTGTGAGACATCAGCATGGCTGTGGGGGTTATTTTGTGCATGCGTAGCTATGCATCGGTGGGAAGTGATTAAAAAAAATAGACATGTCTCCATGTGAAGGAGCGACAGCAACCCGGATTGTTTCCGTGGGCTCCAATTGCTGCCTGCTTGGATGCATGTGAATGTGAAAACAGGAAAATGGGTTCCTTTATCCCAACTCTAACCCATTATCCAGTGGTGGGATCCAAAAATTTTAGTAACAGGTTCCCATGGTGGTGGGATTCAAACTGTGGCGTAGCGCCAATGGGGCTGGGCGGGGCACGACGGGGGTTTGGTTGAGCATTCGGGCGGGCATTGCTGGCGGGCTGTGGCAAGGATGGTGCCGCCATTGGTCCTGGTGGGGAACGACGCACTCCAGGCGCAGGTTGCCACGCACGCCGGTGCACCTCCTGCTAGACTGCTTCAAGTTCTTCTGCGACTACTGCTGAGAGGAGGGGCTAACTCCAAGGCAAAAATCACGTGGCAAAATCACCAATTAGTAACCCCCCCTCTCGGCACACACAAATAATTAGTAACCTACTCTCGGGAACCTGTGAGAACCTGCTGGATCCCACCTCTGCCATTATCCATTTGCTGTGTGGAAGGGGCCTACTTGGGCTAATCACGGTTCTTTCAAGAGCTCTCTCAGCTCCACCTACCTCACAGGGTGTTTGTTGTGAGGGGGGAAGGGAAAGGAGTTTGTAAGCCCCTTTGAGACTCCTTACTGGAGAGAAAGGCGAGGTATAAATCCAAACTCTTTCTCCTCCTCTTCTTTTTCTGCTTTCCAAGAGTGGGTTGGATCCAATCTACCTTTAACCCAGTTTTCAACAAGTTTATCATTTTAAGTGCAGGTGTGTTCTGGACAGGTTCCCTCTGCTTCATAGTAAAGAAATGTTGACCACCTTTTGTGCCGGTCTCTCTCTTTTTTTTTTTCATGGGAAGGTTTACGTTTTATATCAGCATCTGGCTAGGATTGAACTCCTGCCATTCTTGACATGAAATTAATATCACTTTGCAAGGCTGCAGAGTAAACCATGCTGAAGTGGGTGAGCAAATCTGATCCGAGAGAACCAAAACACTCATATAGGGGACTGATTTATTAACAGATCGCCTTCTTGTGTCTCCAGTGTTCTGCACGCCTGCTCCTTCTTGACAGGTGTGTCTATCAAGGGCTGGAATGGAGCAGGGTCTGTTGTGGTGCGCTTTGGTGCTAGGCTCTGCCAGCTGGGAGATCAGGATGTAGTTTGCACGACTGAACCCAGCCAACCTCTTTGCAGAGCACCCATCCCCCCATGAGGAAGAAGAGCATCCTTTAAAAAAAAAAATTGCTCAACAGAGACATCTGCTGGAAATTCAAAGACACCAGTAAGATGATCAAAGGATGTTAAAGCAGAAAGGAATCAGACGTCAACATCCTCGTAGAACTTTTCATTGGAGGGTACTTGAGTCCAGGACCACTTTACAGACCAACAAGATTTCCAAGGTATAATCTTTCGAGAGTCAAAGATCCTTTCATCAGACGTCGAGAGTCAAAAATACCTTCATCAGATACCTTTTGTATGGCTGGTCACAGCTTTTTGGAGCTCTCTCAGCCCCACCCACCTCACAGGGTGTTTGTTGTGAGGGGGGAAAGGCAAGGAGATTGGAAGCCCCTTTGAGTCTCCTACAGGAGAGAAAGGGGGGATATAAATGTAGTGGTTAAGAGCAGGTAGATTCTAATCTGCAGAACCGGGTTTGATTCCCCACACCTCCACCTGAGTGGCAGAGGCTTAACTGGTGAACCAGATGTGTTTCTGAACATGAGAACATAAGAACATAAGAACTGGCCTGCCGGATCAGACCAGAGTCCATCTAGTCCAGCACTCTGCTGCTCACAGTGGCCCACCAGGTGCCTTTGGGAGCTCACATGCAGGAGGTGAAAGCAATGGCCTTCTGCTGCTGCTGCTCCGGATCACCTGGTCTGCTAAGGCATTTGCAATCTGAGATCAAGGCAGATCAAGACTGGTAGCCATAAATCGACTTCTCCTCCATAAATCTGTCCAAGCCCTTTTTAAAGCCATCCAGGTTAGTGGCCATCACCACCTCCTGTGGCAGCATATTCCAAACACCAATCACACGTTGTGTGAAGAAGTGTTTCCTTTTATTAGTCCTAATTCTTCCCCCCAGCATTTTCAATGAATGCCCCCTGGTTCTAGTATTGTGAGTATTTTACTAGTTTTATTCTAGTATTATTCTGCACTCCTACATTCCGGCTGGGTGACCTTGGGCTAGTCACAGTTCTTCAGAACTCTCTCAGCCCCACCTACCTCACAAGGTGTCTGTTGTAGGGAGAGGAGGGGAAAGGAGCTTGTAGGCAATCTTGAGAAACGTGGGGTATAAATCCAAACTTCTCCTCCACCTCCTCCTCCTCCTCCTCCTCCTTCTTCGTGATGAAGGGTTTTTTTTTACTCTGGACACGTTTTATCCTAGAAATCTTTTTCCTACTGTACCCAAATCTTTCCTTTCTCCTGTAGACCAACACGGCTACCCACCTGAAACTATTGACTGAATGTTCTTCAGGCAATGTGCTGAATATTTGATGAATGGGCTTTGAATGTTTCACATTTGTATCTGACCACTGAAATATTTTTACCCAGTTTGAGAGCTGGCATGATGCAGTATTTGGTATTTGACCATGTCACAGCTGTGAGCTCAAAGCAAATCCTGGCTGCAAAGTCAAATCAAATGAAGAAGGCAAAACAACCCCCGGATTCTCAGATTTGAAGGCAAATGCGGATTTTAAATTTGAACGGCAAAACTGGAACGGTTTCTGAACTTTAAACCTTTGCAAATATCCATTTCAGGCCTAAAGAATGACAGAGTGTAGGCGTGTGAAGGCCTGAAAGTTTGCATTCTTTGCACCAGAGTGTCAATTCTTGGCAGTACCTCCAAAATTCAGCTTCATTCTACAGAGATAGGGTGGAGTACAACATTCCAATCAGTGGTGCCCCAAAGATTTTGGGACGTCCTGTGCACAGAAGTGCATCCTGCCAACTTTTGGAGACCAAGTGAATGTTTCTTCTCATAGCACGCATTTGATTGATTGATTGATTGATTGAAAACATTTTGGAGCTGCCTTTCTCTCTTGCAAAAGTCCAAGCAGCTTACAATATAAATAAAACATTAAGAAAAGCATAATAAAAAGGACAACGATAAAAACCATAAAAGTTTCACTTTAAAAAATGACCATCAGGGATACCAGTGGAAAAAGCTAGACCAATCAAATGCAGTCAAAAACAAAAGTCTCTTCAACTGCCAGTGTGGTATAGTGGTTAAGAGCAGGTGGACTCTGATCTGGAGAACTGGGTTTGATCCCCACTCCTCCACCTGAGCGTCACAGTCTTATCTGGGGCACTAGATTTGTTTCCCTGCTCCAACACATGAAACCTGCTCTCTCAGAAAGAGAGAGTTCTCTCAGGAAGACCGAAATGACCAGTCTGTAAACTTTATTATATTTCTGATGTCACTGAGGTTTACGCTGGACTTCGTTGGGTTCAGGTTTTGCAGCCAAGCGTGAATTTCAAGGATAGAACATCTTCTGCCAACAGTGCTTTCCAGAATAGTTGTCCTTTAATGTGAAACCAGGATTTCCCTTTCTCCGTCCGTCTCTTGGCAAGGGAGGGATGTAACACTGCTCATATATTACACTGTTGACTGACTTTGAAAATGTTAAAACTCTGGGGTAAAGAAGGCGGCAAAGCAGAAGACTCAAAGCACACACAAATACATTTAAAACTGAAAATATTTCTTCTCCAGTTCACTAGAATTACTGTTTGCAAAAAGTAAACACCATACATCCCATGCTGCAGTGCAACTTTGTCCAAAAGATGTGTCCATAGTGCTTTGGTTCTGCAAAGGTTGTGCCGTACATTGTGACTGGTGGCTAGAACACATTCAAAAAATGCCTATGGCCTCTGACGAGAAGAAATACTAATTGAAAGGACGCTGCAGAATGGGAGCCACGTTGAAACAGATGGACTTCGACTGGACTGGGGATTTCCTTGGGAACTTGTAACTGGGCCAGGAAAATGAAATTACAAATGGAATACCTCCAGTAAATGTTGTATATTCTTAGTAATTAACTGTCCAGAAAAATCATGGAATAGAAAAGGTGGAGAATTGCAACATGAGGTAAGGTTTTCCTAGACCCAAAAAGACTGTGCAAATAAGCTTTACAGGAACAGGAAAATGGGCAACAGACTCCATGATGAGGCACTGGGGAATTACAAAATCCACATTACTATTGTTACTCTTGAACGAAGAACATAGAAGAAAAGTCAGTTCTCCTGACATCAGTCAGATAATGATTGCCATGTAATTGAAACATAATAAGTTACTGGAAAGGGTGTATCCTCCTTGTCCCCTCACTAAAAATAGGTGAACAGAGTTCTGGAGTTGGAAGTGGTATTATAAGCCATTTAATCCAACCCTTCACTCAATGTAGGAAGTAAAAAGGTAGAGCGTTGTGTGTGTGGGAGTCTCCATGTTTTTATGGCCCTCTGCCCTAACCATCATATTATCTATCTATCTATCTATCTATCTATCTATCTATCTATCTATCTATCTATCTATCTATCTATCTATCTATCTATCTATCTATCTATCTATCTATCTATCTATCTATCTATCTATCTATCTATCTATCTATCTATCTATCTATCTATTCATCTATCATTCATTCACCTGCCTACCTACCTACCACCTGCCTACCTACCTAAAATTTTGCACCTGCCTACCTGCCTACCTACCTACCACCTGCCCTGCCTACTCTACCTACCCACCTACCACCTGCCTACCTACCTACCTTACCTACTCCTATCTATCTGTCTATCTTGTCTTATCTTGATTCTATTCATTCATCTGTCTATCTATCATCATCCATTCATCTATCTATCTATCTATCTATCTATCTATTCTATCTCATCACCATATATCTATCTATCCTATCTATCTATCTATCTATTAGTTTATAGGCCACCTCATTCCTGGAGCTGGCTCGGTGAGGCGTTTCACAGTGCAAGCTGTTCTAATTTAGACAGCAATCAACAACATAAAACTTAAGCCCATTAAAACCTATGCAGCAATTACAAGCAACAAATATAGATTAAAACAACAAAAGTTATTTAAAACAGAAGTTGTTTAAAACAGGTGCCCGATCTAAAGGCCAAAAGAAAGGGAGGGAGTGGGCAGGGCCTGCAATGGAATCAGGAAATCAGGCCCAACCAAAATAGAAAGATGGAAACAGGCAGCCTCAATTTCAGTGGGGGACAGTAGGGCCGCGGCTGGCCCCTCCTAAAGCCCGGTGGAATAGCTCCGTCTTACAGGCCCTGTGGAACTCGCCAAGGTCCCGCAAATCCCGGACAGCTGGAGGTAGAGCATTCCATCAAATTTAAAGCCTTATATAGTTTGGGACCAACATACTTGATGGACTGCCTACTCCAGTGGTGGCGAACCTATGGCACTCCAGATGTTCATGGACTACAATTCCCAATTGGCCATGCTGGCAGGGGCTGATGGGAATTGTAGTCCATGAACATCTGGAGTGCCATAGGTTCGCCACAATGGGCCTACTCCCTCATGAACCTACCTGACCACTTCTTAGGAAGCCCTGCTTTGAATGTCCCCATCTTCTTAGGCTAGGTGTCGGACAACCTGGGGGAGAGGTCTTCTTGGTCATGGCACCAAAGCTCTGGAATTCCCTTCCCAGGGAGATTCACAGTCCAATTCAGAGCAGGTTGGCTGGTGGGGATGGCGCCACTCTGGCACCACCTTGCCCCCCTCCCCGACGCCACTCTGGCACCAACCTCGCAACCTCCCCCCCCCCGACAAAGATCCCCATCAGGGATAACAGAGATACATGAAAAACATGATGTATCTTTGAGGCCAGCTCTGTCAGTGCATGGGGGCTGGGTGGCCAGTAGAAGCTGACTAAAGTTGACATTATCTCTCCATTTTTGCACACAGACAGTTCATTCTGGATTTGTCATCCACATAAACAAAGGTCTATATTAAGGTGACCAGATGGTCACCTTTGTGATCCGGGACGGGGAGGCGGCCGTGTGCTGCCTAGCCTTGCGACGACGTCAAAGGGCGCCAAGTCTGCAGGCTTCTGGGTAGGCTGCGCCGCTTGTCAGCCTCTGTCACAGGGTGGCAAACAGCGAGCCCGATGCATGACGCCAAGCACAGCGAGCTGGGGCTTGCCATTTGTCACCCTGTGACAGAGCTGCAAACGGCAAGCCCCAGAAGACCATGCACTCTAAGTGGCGTACAGATGGATTGAGGCTGCCGACTGCCCTATAGGCCCCCAAGGCAGTGCAGCAGCCTCCCCACAATTGGGACAATTTGTAGAACCCGCGGGACGTGGGACAAATTCTCCAAAGGCGGGACGGTCCCACCAAAAACGGGACGGCTGGTCAGCCTAGTCTATATTGCTTAGGAAAGTCTTCCTTAATTACCAACAAAAAGCCTGTTTTTTTCTTTTGAAATTGTTATCTTCAGAATCTTTTGCAATTCGTTAAGCGTTATATCCCTGAAAGTCTTGGCCTCCTTAAACATCCACCACATATGGAAGAAGAAGAAGAGTTGGATTTATATTCCCCTCTTACTCTCTCCTGTAAGGAGACTCAGAGGGGCTTACAAACTCCTTTCCCTTCCCCCCTCCCAACAAACACCCTGTGAGGGAGGTGGGGCTGAGAGAGCTCAGAAGAACTGTGACTAGCCCAAGGTCACCCAGCTGGCGTGTGTTGGAGTGCACAAGCTAATCTAGTTCGCCAGATAAACCTCCGCAGCTCAAGCGGCAGTGCAGGGAATCAAACCCAGTTCTTCACACCTGTTCTTAACCACTACACCACGCTGGCTCTCCACAAGAGGGGAAGGAAGACCCCTTTTGCTGTTGACACTAGCAACATGTAATAGACACACCTTTGCACATCATTGCCCGTTGTAGTTCTGGCACATTTTAAGGTGCTGTTTATTACTTTTAAACCCATTCACCTGTGGGCCCTGCACACCTCAGGAAATGCTTCTTCCCCATTTGTTAACTCTGTTGACGACCTCTCAGCAACTGTTGTTGGTTGTTCTTGTACGGAGCTAACCCCAACTTCTGTTTACAAGGCTAGGTGATGTGAGGATCAATTTTGAACTAAACTCCATTCACTTATGAAGGAGATAAATAAGCGGCCTTGATTTAATACCGAGTTGGTTGTCATAGCAGCGTGTCATGAATCACTCTAACGAAGGGGGGGAACACTAAATCTTCCTTCCATCTAACATCTCTGAAGCGCCCACCCACAGACCTTTTACATTCCACACTGAGTCCTGCACACATTCCCCAAATGTGCTCAGTACAAAATCTTGAGCATCTTCTTTGGTTTGAAAACATGAAATTGCCTTATACTGAAATTAGACCATGGGTCTACAAAGGTCGGTATTGTCTACTCCAGGAATCGGCAACCCGTGTCGGGGGTAGAATCATACATGGAGAGGAACTCATTCTACTTGACGGCCTGTGCAAAAATGGAAACATGTTAAGCCCAAACTGTTCATCTGAAACCCATCCTAGTGACTAGCATCATGCATCAATATTTTTGGCCAGATATGGATTCGTGAGGCCTGCATAAGTTTCTGTCAGCAACCAAAATTCAGCAGTCACCATCCTACAAAGATATAACGATGGAAAGAAGAGTGATCGTATCTTGTTTATTGTTTATTATATATCGCTGTGATATATTATTATGTTGTTGATATTGTTATATTATGATTTATGATTGCTGCTGTTTATCCTATGCTATACTGTTTGTTCACTGCTACTGTTTGCTGCCCTGAGCCCTTTGGGGGAGGGCGGGATATAAATTAAATGTGAAATGAAATGAAATGAATGGAGCATCTATGAATGGGTCCCACTTTCCTGCATGAGAAATCTCCTTTGTGAGGTAGGAGTGTGTGTTACCAGTACATCCAGAGGTGGGATCCAGCAGGTTCTCACCAGTTCCCGAGAGTGGGTTACTAATTATTTGTGTGTGCCGAGAGGGGGTTACTAATTGGGTCTGCTTTTCCGTTAGAAATTCCATTAGGTGCAAAAATCATAAAGTCTGGTTGTTTCCTATGTGGCTGGTTAGCGAAGGTCGAAAACAGGATAATTCTCCCTGTTGGGCTGTTTTACAAGCGTGTTTTAGAAATATGGTAAAGTTCCTTGTTTAAGAAAAGGATCCTTCTTTTGATTTCTAGAAACAAAATTAAGTATTTGAAAGTATTAAGTATTTGACAGGCGGTCAATTGGAGGAGAAGTCGTTGTTTCTGTTGGCAGTAGACGATAGGACTTGCTATAATGAGTTTAAATTATGGACAGAAAGATTCCAGCTGGAAATGAGGAACTTTTTTTTACAGTAAGAGTTTTTTACAGTAACAGAGAAATTATTAATGCCCCGCCCCTGGAATGCCCTGCCTAGCCGCATTGGCACTACACCACTGTTTGAATCCCACCACCATGGGAACCTGTTACTAAAATTTTTGGATCCCACCACTGAGTACATCCTGTTCAGAGGGTTCTGTTGATAGTTGTGAGGAAGAACCAGACCTTCATGTGAACTTTCTCTTTTGGACAGCCCAATTAAACTTTCAAGGATCAAAAGACTGTTGGTCAGAGACTGAAGAAGTGGGGGTGGGGGCTTCCAGGTGGTCTCTTCCCCTGCTGAGGTGTGTGGGAGAGAGTATGTGGGAGGGCTTTCTCCGTGGCTGTCCCCAAAATATCAACAGCCTCTCCATGGACATTTGTCACGTGCCAACCCTTTATGGGTTTGGTTGTCTGGCGAAGACTTTCCTATTCGCCCAGGCCTTTGGCCCAACATGTTCTCCCTAGTGATTGCTGGTCTCGGGTGGGGGAGAGTATGCGGTTGGGCAGGTCTATGGTCTTTAGGATGGTTTTACATGATATTTTTATTGTTTTTAATTTTGTAACCCACCCTGAGACTTGGGAGCCAGCATCGTGTAGTGCTTAAGAGCAGGTAGTTTCTAATCTGCAGAACTGGGTTTGATTCCCCACACCTCCACCTGAGTGAAGAGGCTTATCTGGTGAACCAGATGTGTTTCCGCACTCCTCCATTCTTGCTGGGTGA